>NC_081763.1:6321802-6346802 GCF_963082965.1 Carassius carassius
CATGTGAATGAAGTCTGTGCCCTGGATGAAGCTGGTTTGGAAGCCCGTGATGGTAAAGCTGGCTCTGAATCCAAGTCGTTGCTGTCATGGATGGAGTCGGTCTGTGTTCCCGTATCTCCAGAAGACAGCGATCAAGACACGGATGCTGCTTCTCCTAGAAACTTCCCATCTACCTCGGATGCAGAAAACACAAGGGTCTTCAAGTCTCCACAGAGCAGGGCTTTATCTTCAGCGTCAAGCCGTCAACGGAAAACTCCGGCCTCGAAGAGTAGGAAACAGGCGAAACCAAGACCCAAGAGAGCGCCACCTGTTGGCAAATCAGCAAAGAGACCACGCCGAAAACCTCGCTCCTCTGGACCTTCACCCATGTTTTCTGCTCAAGAGCCGGAGATCAAACTGAAATATGCAAAGCACAAAGAAGAGAAGAGAGAGATCAGGCCAGACGGCTTCACCCCGTACGTTCACATGGAGCTCTCATCCTGCACAATCGTCAGTTTCAGGGAAGAAGACGTTTATTCGACAAAGAAAGGGTCACAGCAGGCGGTCTCGGGGGCCGTCCCGAAGACGTCCTGTTTGCAGCTGGGCCGTGTTGGCTCCGACTCCAGGTCACAGGTCAGGCGTTTCTGCTGCCTGTGTGGAAGAGCTGGCAATGTTGAAGGCCTTGGGGACTTGCATGGACCGTACTGTGATTTGGACAGTTTGGAGGACGGTGGGTCCCGGTCTGTCAGACAGCAGAGGAAGGAGAACTGCTCGGAGAGCGTTAAGTGTAGTGAGCACTGGGTACATGAGGACTGTAGCATCTGGACTGCAGGCGTCTTTTTGGTTAAAGGGAAACTCTACGGACTGGAGGAAGCCATCCGGCTCGCACAAGGAACAGTAAGTCTTTTTTTTTCCCCTGACAGCGTGAAAGATATGATATTTTGTGTTATGAAAGTGGGAGGTAGTGTTGGGCTGAGTCAAAGCCATCGTCCATCACCGATGGATGATAGACATCATGATGTTGTGCTTTTTGAGTGAACGATCGCTTTTTAGTTTCACTACTTTCGAGATTCGCGATCGCATGTACTCTATAAAAAATATGGAGTGGGAGTACTTACCACACATTTGACGAGATTATATGTTTGTCAGTATTACTGAGGATCAGCAAATCATTCGACCTTCGTCCTCCTTACACTGTGTCTACACTAGATTCTTAGTGTAGACACTAAAGACTTCTACACTGGACGTGACAAGCAGCAGTTCACTGTCAGGGATTGCGCTCGATGTAGAGAAGGTGTTAGGAATCGTCCATTGTTTTCCTTTATAAGGATTAACGCTTTGGACAATCCCCCGACTCCAAACAACAGCAACCAAACCCCCCCACCCGCCGATATCATTGTCCATCTGTAGACATCGTCCGATGCCAAATTTGTAGACATCATCCAACCCTAGTGGGAGGTGTTTTTTTTTGTTTTGTTTTTTACATTGTGACATTGTTTCTTTATAAGCTTAACATATTTGTATTTGTATTTAATAACATTTTAATTACACTTAACCATAATTACACTTAACCATAACCACAATGCTTGGGCTTCTTCAATGAAGATTCATTGATTTGTTAGTGTGAGTGATAAACAGCATTATGATATGTATCTACGATTTTGGGAAGACCACCCCCCCCACCCCCCGATTCAAAATTGGTTTGGTTTTGGTTATTATGCTCCTATCATAGCTATATATAGTAACACTGTCTCTGAATCTGTAAAGTGCTGTTGTGTTTGGTTGTTGCAGGTGTGTTCGTACTGTCACATGGTTGGTGCCACTTTGGGATGTTTTTTTAAAGATTGCCCCCATAAGTACCACTTCCCCTGTGCCCTGCAGTCAGGTAATGCTCATCAGTTCTCAGGTGACCATGCAGACACAATCCAGAAGTAATGCAGTGTTACAAAACTACTGTGTTAGTTTGGTCTGAAATTGATTTCGAAATTGATACAGACTTCTGAGGCAGCATAACAGTCTAATGATCTACAATAAAATATATAAACAGGTTTGGGAACTGCAGTTTGAAGTCATTTCAGAGCTAAATACTAGGGCTTTTCACCCTTGAAACAGTAAACCATGTTTATTTGCTTCATGTTTCACACTGCTCATCATTTACCCATTGTGAAAAGCCCTGTTGAGATTTCAACTGCTTGTAAGGCGTCAGTTTGTGTCCCATTTCCGGCTCTTCTGGGGTTTCTCTCTCATCTCTGTTTTGTTGCACTGAAGCTCGTGTTTTCTTTCATGTCATCATCTCTGTCGAGGTGCTCATCTGTGCTCTTGTGTCTCCACACAGACAGTGCGCTCAACGAGGAGAACTTCACCATAAGATGCCCGAAGCACAAGGTGACTCTGAGAGATTGATTTAGCTGGAGTTCCTCCGAAACTATGAGTTTATGTTCTGAGAATGACACGAGTTTGCAGTATAATAGAGTTTCTCAGCTATATTGTCTTCCTCTTGCATCATCTTCACTGCTGATAATGATCACTCGTGTTATTTCAGAATAAAACATCCAGAGCGAGTGTTAGCAGGCTGAAGAACAGATGACATTTGGGAGGTGCTGAATTGTTTTTGAAGGTATTTTAATGCACTACCCTATTTTTCGGACTATAAATCGCACCTGAGTATAAGTCGCATCAGTCCAAAAATACGTCGAATAAATGGGTGTTTTTTTTTCACCTTAAATTGCTAACAGTACAATACTGGACAGTGATGTGATCTGCAGAATTTACACTTCAGTTATGAGACTATGGTATAAAGAAATTAAACTCTATAACAGTTTCACTGCATTTCATGTTATAATGTTAGAATTAAAGAACAATAGACATAATACATATTACCGTTGCACTTGTACTTAGTAAATGCACTTATTTTTAAGCGGTTGTTGACATCGTATCTAAAAGGGATTTAGCAAAAAAAACACACAAAAAACAATAATAACATTACCACTCTAATATGTCCTGCAATATTCGTGCGTGCCAATGTTCTGCTTAATCCTCTGGTTCAATATTCTCGGATCTGAATCCGGCTCAAACTGATGGCAATATTGACGCCAGCTATATCACAACATGCTGCTTTGGCAAGGGGCGGACAGTACTGAAACACCGTCGAAGCTGTTCACCAATCACAACGCTCTGGGACAGCTAACCAGTCACATCTAACACATTTAGTTTCTCGGAAGGTGGGCCTTCGTCCGACCGGGAACTAATCCAGCCATTTGTGCCAGGCTGGAGAGAAAGATACTTAAATAATGTAAATTATGTGAAAAAGAATGTGTTTTTCTAGTACAGCCCCCAAAACAAAATTAAGACTTTGTAAAAGACCATAATAGGACCCCTCTAACATTATTTGGAAAAAAACAATATGATGCTACTACAGTATATTATTAGAGGTATTCATTGATCATGGTTAATTTGTAATGAGATTTGGCAATTAGAAATAAAAATGGCACAATGCAAAAAACCTCAAAATATAATTTTATTTAATTTCTTTAGATTTTGTTTAAACATGACCCAGGCATGTGCTGAGGAGCTGATGAGCTGCTGATCACGCGTGTCTCATTAGCATCAGTTTGAATATGTGTTGTATTGGTGTCTCCAGGAACAGCTTTGGTGACAATAACAGCACATCTCCTATAAGCCCGACAAACATTTCTGGTTTCGTCTGGTAACGAAAAGGGTCCTTTTTTAATGATCTAAACTCAAAGTGTAAAGCACACAGCGCAGGTGCACTCAGTGTGTGTCCAAATCCACTTTTGCTATTTTAACGATGGAAAAACAGTTGGTGCGCCCGGGCGCATGGTCTAAACAGGTTGTCCCTGTTCTCTTAATGAGTAATGGGTGTTTTTTGGGCGTAACAAGCAATAAACCAATCAGAGTCTCATCTTCCATTCCCTTTAAGAGCCAGTTGCACTCGTGTCATGACGGATTTGCTATTTACATGGACGAATTTAGCAAGCGCAAAGACAGAACGCATCTCCGAGATGAAAATAGACAGCTTTAGATGACTATCCATGCACATGCGATGACTATCCATTATGACATGTATATATATATATATTCTTATGCATTGCAATACTTTAATTTTTAATATTTGTGTCCCTGTGTTTAATAAGCAGCGTGTACGCTCTTTAAATAACAAAGAAAAAACATTGCACCAGACTTTAGACAATGTTTGAGTTGGTCTACGGTGCAGTCTATTTTCAGCTCCTTAAAATAGCAATGCACCTGAACACAACTCTTTTTTTTTTTAGACCAGCACGCCCATGGGCGCACAAATGAGTGCCAATGCATTTGCTAATTAAACGATGTGGCACTGGATGGGAAAATGTGACTGAAACTAGCAAACACACTTGTGCTGCGCCTTGCGTCGCATTGCGCTGGGTGTATTATAGGGCCCTCAAGCTGTGTTTTATGGTGTAATGATCATGAATTTTTCTTTGCTCTTCCTCTGCAGGTAGATGTCGACAGACGTTGGCTCATCTGGCGGTGGAATGGGTCCCTGATGTGTTTACAGATCTTTCTGTTTGATACAGCGCTCCACGTGTCGAGTGTTACACTCAGGCAGTCTGCTGGTCTGTCTTTGACCTGTCTCTGGAGCAGTACCCTCAGACAGCGCTGGAGGGTTTCCATTGCATTCCTCTGCGTTCTCAACACCTGATAAACTCAACCACTGCAGATCTCCATTTCATCTGAGTTTACTGAAGGCCAAATATCTCCTGCTTCAGGAAGAATCCTGTAAAACCTTTTAAAGTGGCAATCTAGACAACAGTGGGATCAATAATGAGAGCCTCGCTTCATTTGAAGTAACAGTACAAGCGTATTGAGCAGAAGTGCTTGATTTTTCATTATTTGTGCACTTTAGCATCTCGTTGTTCATTAAATATGTAACACCAACTGTCCTTTCTATAACAGCGATGTCTTTTTATTACATAAACCTGAATGAACTAGTCCCTCCAGTGGTACTGTATGCACTATTACGTGAGCATATTTATTTCTATTTATGTTTAATGCATAGGTGTATATTTATTTGCCAATGAGCAGCCGGACAGAGTGTGTTTTAGCACCCTGTATACACGCAGTAGAGGCAAATTATAATTTGATGTGGGTAACAGCTACAGGGTGCTTTAAATATGAATCTGGTTTCAGTTTACATTTGAAACTTGTGGCCTGGGAATCAAGAAATCACAGCGTCTGTAGGTTTTTCCATTTCACCTGATGCCTTGTGATGTTTCGACTTCTGTTTCAATAAATGTTTTTATTCGACATTCCTAAGACACCATTGTGTGACAGTCCTTCATTTCTCACTAGACTCGATGTGTTGATGTGTCCTCGTGGTGCTGCTAAACAACCCTCCTTAAAAGATCGTCTTTGCCTCTGTTATGGCTAAATGAATCTCATATTCAACAGTGGCCCCTACACACTGCAGCAGAATACATTACATGCACAGAGAAACTGAAAGAGCAGACATGGTAATTAATTTTGCTATTTAAATATAACAACTCATAAGACATGAGAAAGTGGGCTTTTCTATTTAAAATTTGCCAGTCACTGCACAAACAGTAATGCAAGATTCTCAATTGAGTTTGGATTATGTCACTATGCACCTACATATGCAAAACGCAATTGAAAATACAATTTGCAATTCATTTTGAAAATAGTCTGGAATATCCTTCCATCGAGGTAAAGGACAGAAATAAAGTTTTTTTTAATTGATTGTGCAGTTGTTCAAAAACACACTGATTATTCAGCTTTTCAAAAGACTTTCAGTGAACTCCAACCGTTCGAAAGTTGTGAATTTTGAAGATTACATTAGATTTAGGATCTTTATACAGTGTGTGCCAAATCTGTCCTTCACAGAGCATTATTTTCATTTGCAGTAGACTACCTCTAGCCACACTAAAGTGTGTCACTAGATATTAAAGCATGGACGATTTAAATCGTTTCGTTACACGTTTAGTAGAGTTATAATTTTTTTTAAATCCTTAAAACCGTAAAAAAGGAATATCACTGATATGTCTGATATGTCCTTTTTCTCTCTCTCTAGTCAAATCTTAAGATTCTTCCCCCTTAGTACCCAATCAGATCTCTAGCTGCACCAGGCTGCCAAGAACCTGCTGACATCCGCTTAGTTTGTGATGAGATAGCGTACTCGTCTCTTAGCAGTGTGTGAATTCACTGATCCAGTAACACTGCTGGTGTTGCACAGACCTCTGATGTGCCTCTTGCTTATTTCACGAGTTCACATCTACATATATTTAATACAGTAAGGTTATGTGTATTTGGCGTGCTGTCCGGGTGGAGGGCTCCGAGTTCGGGATGTGGCCCGAACCCAGAGTACTCCCCTCGGTTGTGGTAAGAGTAGATGGATCTATAAATGAGGAGAAATGGGGTGGAGGAGGGATGCTGAAAACTGTCAATGAACCGAGGTAGGTTCTGCTGTTATTTATACCTTGTCATGAGTTGATTACTGATTGGTCTCCACTTGTGTTAATCAGGTTAATGAGCTGCGACTGCTCCTCCCGAACTTTGTTATAAAACATTATTTACCGAGTTCACATCTACGTATATTTAATACAGTAAGGTTATGCGTATTTGGCATGCTGTCCGGGTGTAGGGCTCCGAGCTCGGGATGTGGCCCGAACCCAGAGTACTTCCCCCAAAACAAGAGAGCAAAAGGACAGCCGCCGGACTACGAACCCCCCAAAAACGCAGAGATTTGGCAGGCTGACGATTTAGAAGCGTGGTCGTTTGACCAGGAGATCTCGCGTTGCCTCTGGCAGAAGCGGAGGAGCAGGCAGGCCCTGTTGGTTAATAGATGAGGAAGAAGCGGTTGCGATGTCGGGAAGACAGGCTCCACCGTCTGCCTGCGAGGTGTAATGATGTATTGACTAGATGCATAATGTGTCCGCTGGGAGGCTGAGGCTCGCTAAACAGATAGAGGAAACGAATTATATTCCTGTGTCCGCTGGAAAACTGGGCTCGCTGGACGAAGAACAGAAAGAGATGGATGCATACTGCGTCCGCTGGGAGACTGAGGCTCGCTGGACGGGTAGAGGAAATAAATAGGTACTTTACTGCGTCTGCTGATAGACTAGTGCTCGCTGGACAGACAGAGGAAACAAATAGGTATTTACAGTGTCCGCTGGGAGACTGAGGCTCGCTGGACAGGTAGAGGAAAAATAGATATTTACTGCATCCGTTGAGAGACTAGTGCTCGCTGGACAGACAGAGAAACAAATAGATATTACTGCGTCCGCTGTGAGGCTAAGGCTCGCTGGACAGACAGGGGAAACCAATAGATATTTCTGTGTCCGCTGGGAGACTAGTGCTCGCTGGACAGACAGGGGAAACCAATAGATATTTTCTGTGTCCGCTGGGAGACTAAGGCTCGCTGGACAGACAGAGGAACAAAATAGATGTTTACTGCGTCCGCTGTGAGACTAGTGCTCGCTGGACTGACAGAGGAGACAAATAGGTATTTTCTGCGTCCGCTGGGAGACTAAAGCTCGCTGGACAGACAGAGGAAACAATTAGATATTTACTGCACCCGCTGAGAGACTAGTGCTCACTGGACAGACAGGGGAAACCAATAGATATTTCTGTGTCCGCTGGGAGACTAGTGCTCGCTGGACAGACAGGGGAAACCAATAGATATTTTCTGTGTCCGCTGGGAGACTAAGGCTCGCTGGACAGACAGAGGAACAAAATAGATGTTTACTGCGTCCGCTGTGAGACTAGTGCTCGCTGGACTGACAGAGGAGACAAATAGGTATTTTCTGCGTCCGCTGGGAGACTAAAGCTTGCTGGACAGACAGAGGAAACAATTAGATATTTACTGCACCCGCTGAGAGACTAGTGCTCACTGGACAGGCAGGGGAGCCAAATAGATATTTCTGCGTCCGCTGGGAGACTGGTGCTCGCTGGACTGACAGAGGAGACAAATAGGTATTTACTGCGTCCGCTGAGAGACTAGTGCTCGCTGGACGGACAGGAGAAGCGAAAAGATATTTTCTGAGTCCGCTGGGAGACTGAGGCTCGCTGGACAGACAGAGGAAACAAATAGATATTCCTGCGTCTGCTGAGAGACTAATGCTCGCTGGACCGACAGGGGAAACAAATGGATATTTTCTGCATCCGCTGGGAGGCTGAGGCTCGCTGGACAGACAGAGGAAACAAAATAGATATTTACTGCGTCCGCTGAGAGACTAGTGCTCGCTGGACAGACGGGGGAAAACAAAGCAGATATGTATTGCGTGGTTTACTCGATGAGGGTTTGGTGGGCTTTTTTGATATGTTATCGGTTGGTTCTTATGTAGCTTTGTAAGGCATCTGAGGACCACCTTCCTAGAGCTTGGATCTGCTGCTGGGAGAGACCTTTTTGAGCTGCTGAGGTTGCTGCCCCAATGCAGAAAGAGTAGCTTGATAAGTTTTTTGCTGGGATTCCTGAGTGTTGGAGAATGGATTTGAGATGTTTCTGAAACCAGAAGCATGTCACTGGTTTGTTGGATTCGTCTATGAATAGGGGATTGAGATGGGATTTAGCTTGGGAAGTTCTCCACTGAAAGTATGCCAGAACAGTTTGGAATGGTTGGATTGGTGATGAGAGTTTGAAAATATAAATGAAATGGCCTTTTTTGGTTTGATCTGTCTTGCTTTGTTTAATCAAATATGATATGGTTTCGTTGTCTAGGACTGATAAGTCTGAGATGGTGGGGTGGGTTTTTGGGTCAAATTTGGAGGTGATGGCGAGTTCCGAACATCTAAGGAAACCGAAAAAGGCTAAAATAAACATGGCGTCTAATGTGCGGGCAATATGGAGAGACTGGTAGCTGGTGCTGAGGGTGTAAATGCATTGTGTGAGGATATCTGATGTTATGGGTTGTCTGGTGTCGGGACGGTTTGGCTGGGATCGTTGAATTCCTTTGATTAGGAGGGAGGTGTGTGAATTATTTATCTCGGGTGAGGGGCACTGTACATCAGTTTGTGGAAAAACTGAATGCTGCTCAGATACCCTTTGATAGACCCGACTTGAAGGCCCTTGATGCTATTAAGGTAGGATATGAATGAAGTGATTGTGAGGAGAGAAAAGTCTGGGAATGGTAAGTTATAGGATAAGTGGAATGTTTTAAAACATCTCCAAGCGGTCACGTAGGTTTGGAGGGTTCTGGGGCAAACTGCTTGGAGGATGGTGTCGAGTGATGTGTCGAGGAGGGGTTTTAGCGGATGTGTTATAGGAATATCAGTTCTGAATATGGAGGAACGGGCGTTGGGAAATGGTCCGCCCCTGGAGCCAGCGTCCTGAATTTCTGAAACAGAAAGCGAGAGAGAGAGTCAGCGATTTGGTTTTCTGAGCCCGGAACGTGTTTGGCGACTAAGATTGGTCACACGCTGAGATCCAGGTGAGGCATCTTAAAAGAGGCATTATAGCCTGTGAAAGAGAGCGGCCTTTATTAATGCAATGCACTGTTGCGTCGTTGTCGCAATGCACCAGAATGTTGCTAGTGGTCCATTCTTTTCCCCACAGAAAAGCTGCTACTACTATAGGGTAAATCTCAAATAATGCAGAGGACAGAGGTATGTCCTGTAATTGTGGTGGCCAAGGAGACGCAAACCAACGACCTTGGTAAAATCCTCCGAAACCAACTGAGGGGGCGGCGTCTGTGAACAATCGTAAATCATCGACGGGGGACAAAACGAGATGGTGGTAGAAAAAGGATAGGCCGTTCCATTGGTTTAGGAATGTTAACCATAACTTGAGTTCGTCGCAACATGCTTGGGTTATGGAAATGCGGTCCTCTAGCGCATGGACGGAGGATGCGAGCGAGAGGAGGTGCGAAATAAATGGCCGGCCTTGCGGAATGATGCGCATAGCGAAATTTAGGTGGCCGAGCAGGGATAGTAGTTCACTTTTAGAACAATTTGGGTTGTCAAGGAGGGTAGATGAGACTAAGATGATTCGGTCGATTTTCTTTTTGGGCAGGGATGCTTGGAATTTGTCTGAATCCAATTTAATCCCAAGAAACTCGATGGATTTGGCCGGACCCATCGTTTCTCTTGTGCAATAGGAAGTCCGAGTTTGGAAAATACTTCTTGGACTGTAAGGAAACGCACGGCTGGGATGGTTTCGGGGGGTGAAATGATTAAAAAATCATCTAGCAGATGAATGAGGTGGGGAATGGCGTAATTGTTCGACAAGATCCAGCAAACTGCTTCTGATAGCATGTTGAAAATTTTTGGGCTGCTTTTGCATCCGAAGGTTAGGCGCACGGCAAAGTAGTATTTCCCGCGCCAGCGTACTCCAAATAGATGCCATAAATCCGGATGGATAGGCATAATTTTGAAGGCTGAAGTAATGTCGATTTTTGCGAGCCAAGCGCCCCGACCTGCGATTTTGATCATGTCGATTGCTTGATCTATGTCTTGGTATTTAAGCGAAAATTCATCAAAAGGAATTAAGCTGTTAATGCTTGGAAACGGGGAATTATGCGGGGCTGATAAGTCGATTATGAGACGTTTTTTACTCGAAAATTTTCTTGTAGCCACTCCGATGGGGCTTATACGAAATGTGTTGAATGGGGGAGTGTGGAAAGGGCCGATCATGAAACCACATTCGACTTCTTTTTTAATCAGATTGTTGACGACTTCAGGTTCTGTTAAGGTGGACTGAAGATTATTACAGATAGTGTTCTGTGAGAGCGGGCATTCTGCGCCCGGGTTTAAAGCCATTTTCGAGTCCTGTCAGCAAGTATTTTGTAAATTCGGGGTCCGGATGATGAGCTAGATCAGAGTGCATACGTGAAATATTTACAGGAGTCGATAAGTAATTTTTTGAATTTTTATTAGCAGATTTGTACACTGGGCACACGAAACGGGCATGTGCGCCGCCGCAGAAACTACAAACATGTAGGTACCGGCAGCGCGATTTGGTGGGTTTGCCAGCGTTAAACTGGTTGCAGGGCTGCCTGCTTCCTTCAAAGGTTTTTTTAATTTTTGATTTGCTACGGCGGTTGCAGGACGTGGCACGTAGCTGGTGGATCTCACTGGGCTGGTTCCTGGGTAGGGTGGAATAGAAGGATTAACTTGGGGGCACAACATGGTTTAGTGTGCCACTGACCTGCAGACTGCACAGGAAATGTTTTTACAGCCCAGAAACACCCTGCTGTGGAGATCCTGGTCGAGAGCCCCCCAGTATGTGCACTGGTTCCACTGGGCGACTCGCACTGCACTCTTAGCTGCGAAGAGTTTGTGATAAGTGTAGAAATGCCCGCCCCCATAGGACAGCGCGAGCTCTGCTATTATAGCCAAGTAATCATTCAGTTTGCGCCACCTGTGGGGGAAAGCTGAACAGATAATTTCTGTATATCGAGCGAAAGCGATTGTAAATTCGGAAAATGACGGCAGAAGGCGGGATGAGTGGGTGATTGGGTTTTTTAAAGTGACGGAGAAATCCCCGTAGTCTATTTGCCTGTCTGATTGGGCTGCGGGGAGCAGAGAGAGTAGAGACGTCCGCACCTGCGAGGATCTGTGCCCGGATATTTTGTGACACAGGAGGTGGTTCCATTGCGACGGCATTAGGCGGAATGGGCATTGGTGTTGCTGTGAAAAGAGAATATTGATTTTTAGTTTGGAGAGAAGAGCTGGGAAGGGTATGCGCCGGGTCTGTAAATGTCGTCGGTGGCCTCACGCTTTGATGACCTGTTGAGGTTTGAAAAGAAAAGTTAGTTGGATGATGTGGAGGAAAGGAAGGATGATAGGATGGATTGTAGGCATGAGCTGCCGGCGGGGGCGGGCCCGCGCTTGTCTGAGCTACTGGAGCTGCAGGCCACTGGAAGTGGGCGGGGTTGTAACCTGGTGGGTAAGATTGTTGACATAGTTGGGCCTGTCCTGCTAGCGTCGATAGCTTCGCACTAGCGTCTGCGAAAGGAGCTGGAGGACACTGAAAGGGAAAAGGGTTATGAACAGCGGGAGTGTCTGAGCGAGTAGCTGTGGGGGGCCTGCTGGGCCCGGCTGCATGCTGCGCTGCTGCGGCGTAATCAGTGGTGGAGGGCTGGGCCTCATCGGGAAGTCGAAGTGGACCTGCTATGGCGGACTGTGGGGCGCGGCCCAGGCTCGCTGAAGGCTTGTTCCTGCGGGTCGATTGATGAAGCGAGCCGGATCTTGTGCGGGAACTTGACGGTGGTGACTGGACCGGTGAGTTTCGGGCAGTACAGGTTTTGCTTTGTCTGTGGGTTGTCTTGGGCATTGATTGTAAAGAAACATACAGATCATACAGCTCTGCTTTGTGCATTTTTCGTGAAGCCTGTATGTCTGCATTCCCCAGCGCTTGCCTTAGTCCAGCTACGGTCCATTTCCCGATAGGTGGGATCGTCGGGGTGGCCGAGCGGTAGGAGGATGCCGGAGAAGATGGGAGTCTTGCCGGGGGTGGTGAAGGCTGGCCTCGGCGTCTTGGTGAGCGCAGGGCTGATCGGGCTGGTGTGCGGCCGCGAGAAGAAGCGTAGGAAGGATGGTCGTGTGGCCGTCGGAATGCGAAGGTGCATCACGGGCGATGTTTACTTCTTCATCGGATGAAGAGCTTAGTTTTTGAGACATGGTTTTGCAGAGAGGAGAGCTGAAGAGCTGTTGACTGCTGAAAACTCTCAATGAATAGAGGTATTATTTATCCTTTATTTAACTTGTCATGAGTTGATTACTAATTGGTCTCCACTTGTTTTAATCAGGTTAATGAACTGCGACTGTTACTCCCGAACTTTGTTATAAAACATCATTTTGTGAGACCAGTTGCATAAACCTAGCCTCTATATGTGAAGACACTGTCTTAAGAACAAGTCTGACCAACTAGCAGAAAGCCAAGGGGCAATCAGTCTTATTTTTTTTGGGATTCAACTTAGACTAATCTACGTTTTTATGTAACCAAAAAAAAAAAAGAATTAGATGACTAACTTTTAAAACTAGTCTTGTCTAAATCTTTTGTGCAACCAGTCACTTTGATAAAGCTTCTGCAAATGAATTGTGTTCAGTGATATGATTTTCTTAGTCAAGTTAGAACGTGAACATCCTACAGCAGGCCACCAATCAAAAACTATATAATCAGACATTATACCACATTACACTATTCAGAGTGACTGACATTATAAATAGATATCATAGTCAACTAGTCTCGCACATGCCTAATATTTCCATAATAGTTTCAAAAGAAGATTTCAATCTATCTGTTAGCAGTTCTCCTTTTGGTAGGTGCCATATACAATTTTGTGGCAAAAACATTGCTTGATTTTATTTATTTATTTTTTCATTCAAAAGTATGAAATTGACTTAAACATCATCTAATGTAGCAAATGGCTACAGTAATTTCCTAACTCTTGAAATGTCAGGTTAATCGAGTGGAAGGGTTATGATGGCCTTATTTTTCAAGCACATCTGCTAGCGTTTTGACTAATCTGTCGTGCTGATGTCAAAGATTAATCATGAGATGATGAGAGAGCTAGAGAGATGAGACGCAGGATCTGTTGCGCCTGTGTGAAGCTACTGTCTGGCTCGCTCTCTGCTCAGCTTCTCTTCGCTCTGGCCGTTAACATCATCTCAGCACCCAGAAATACAACAGTATAATTAGTTTTCTGTCTTTTTTTGTAATCTGCAGCTCTGCCCAAAGGTTTTCCAGATCATCCATATTTTGCATTTCTCTCCCTCAGTCGCTAAGGACCTTTGCTCTACCGAATAAATTAATGAGGTGCAAACATGAAATATACCTCTCTATCATTTCCATCTGGTTGTGAGGTATCCTGTGTGGGAGGAAAAGAACATAAAAGAGTAAAGAAATATTATACTTTGTACTTTATATGCTGATTGATGCTTGATGACTGTGTTACTTTACATATGTGACCCTGGAGCACAAAAGCAGTCTTAAGTAGCAGGGGTATATTTGTAGCAATAGCCAAAAAAACATTGCATGGGTCAAAATTATTGATTTTTCTTTTATGCCAAAAATCATTAGGATATTAAATAAAGATCATGTTCCATGAAGATATTTTGTAAATTTCCTAAAGTAAATGTATCAAACCCTAAGTTTTGATTAATAATATGCATTGCTAACAACTTCATTTGCACAGCTTTAAAGATGAATTTCTCAGTATTTTGATTTTTTTTTTTGCACCCTCAGGTTCCAGACTTTCAAATAGTTGTATCTCTGCCAAATATTGACCGATTCAAACAAACCGGACATCAATGGAGATATGATTTATTCAGCTTTCAGATGTTGTATAATTGTATAATTGACCCTTATGACTGATTTTGTGGTCCAGGGTCACATCTGCGTCTGCTCACCTATGCATTGCTTGTTTCTGCTTCTTCTTCACCCTGTTTTGATCCAGAGATTCTGTACTCTTTCAGAAGATGTGTAATAGCGCCACCAACCATACAACAGTGAAAAAATGGAAAGCAGGACAGTTCTGTTAATGGCGTTGTTCAGAAATGACACCACAAGTGCAGACTCAGCGCACTTGAGCACACTTCTTTTCCCAAAGGAAGGTAGTTCTGTGATTCCACAGCAACAGGAAACAGAATAGTGAAGCTTACTATATAACTGTTAATAAAAAACTCTCAAGGTAACAAGATAAGGAAATGACATCATCACGTGGTAATAAGGGTTCATAGTGGCTGTCAGCATGTTGCTATACGCAGGGTATTCTGGGCAAATCTCAGTGAGATTCTCCAGATTTTCCACTGATTTTACAATAATGTAGTAATCATTATTCATTAAATAGTAATGTAAATGCTTGTTTTGGCTAGCTCCACTAATGTGCAGCTAAATGTTTTTTGAGTGTGCTCAGAGGATCACACAAATCAGCATGCTTCACCATGTGTCCGGTGTGAATCGCTTTAAAAGCCATATGCTACCGCACATAAATAGTTTACATCACTGTCTGACGAATAGCGCTGGCCACCAGCAAAAAGCACTGGAATTGAGCCTTTAAAAGCTTTAAAAGAGGCTGACGTTGAGATCTTGGAGTTTCTGTTTTGAGCTTTAAGCATTAAAATGCAATCAGATGAATATAGATCAATCTGTTCTTTCTGTCTGTACAAGGCTGTATTTCACCACTTTCCACTGCTAGTGAACCTGATCTCCTATTCTTATCTATATGAATCCTCCTTGTGCAAGAACTGCCACCGAGGCACCACATGTCTAGTAAAGGTTTTAGTGCTATCATCTCGGGTTTGGCTCTGAGGTGTGAAAGAGGAGGGATGGTGATAAGGTGGGCGTCTGATACACTCTCTCCTAATCCAAAATGAATCGTGGAACAAAATGTACAAGATAGCTGTCGTTTTGTCTTCCTGCTTCTGTCTCACAGTCTGAGAGCCGTCCAGATGGCAGAAGTACTAGAGCTGCTGCTTTAGTCAAGCATTTCCAGCTAATCTTTGGCAAATCACAGCAAACAAGATATTATCGTTACATTATTATTCCCTTTCATGTTTCTTTTAAGGGGAAATGTTAAGTTAAATTACCAAGCACAGACCAACACACACAGTCCCATAGGACTCACTTTGCCTCTCATTAGCATCTTATAATGATACTGCCATCTTTACTCATGGACACTGATGCTTCAAAACAGATGCACAGACAGACAGAATCTTAATGTAACATGCAGAAAGAGGGGTTTTGCCTAAAAATGCATAAAAAAAAAAAGATTAACATGCCAAACTAACTATGCATAGCATTTTCGGTAACTCAGAAATAAACTGCATTGGTCATGAATTCAAATATTGCTGGTTTTAAAATAAACATTGCTTCAGAAAAGCCACATCATTCAATACTTTTAGTGTTTATTTCTACAATGTTTCTCCAGAGCAATGTTGATTCATGCAAACATTTCCGAAAAAAAAAGAAAGAAAAAAAGCAACACGTTAAAATGTCTGCTTTTGCTTGCATCCTTTTAACGAAAGATTTTCACATTTGACTTTATACATTTCGCAGGGTTAAAATGTCTTTCAGCTTCTTCATGGTTATTGTCTGTGAGCACATCAATATGTTTTGTACTGAAGTATTAAAAAACTTAAAACCTTTTCTTTTTTTGACTTCACTGTAACTTTTAATAAAGTTATGCAAACTTGTGATGATTTAAATGATCACTACACAATAACTGTCGCAATTCTAAAAAGAAGCACAGATCTCCTTACATTGGTTTAGTTTTTAATAAATCCATGCAAAATGCCCTTTCAAACATTGTCGACACATTAATTTTTGTATTTTAATAACACAAGATCAAATAATTCCAACAAATGAACTTCTTTTGCTACGTTTTTTCGAACAAGAGTATGAAATTGAACAAATGTCATAATAAAATGTATAAATGTTAAATAAAAATCTGGAAAAACTTCTGCAAGAATGCAATTTCCACTTTACTGGAATTTGACTGAATCTAAAGTATATCAGGTTTAGCAGCTGTTAACATTTTTATATGCAATTAATGGTCCAAATAAAAGATACAGATATAGAGTTGAACTTTTATTTTTTGGACTAAAGCAGCACATTTCTTTTAGACATAAATGCCCCATTAGTTATGAAACATAAATATGACATTTTCATTTAACAGATCCTTCCTACGCCTCAAATAACAAATTAGGTGTTAAAGACAACATGAAATGGTGTTAGAAATAATTTGACTAATAATAACCATAATTTGACATTTTAAAACAGGATACTCTAAGAAAACAAAAAATGATGTGGGCGGTGGGCTGAATTTAGTGTCTGTTTCATATCAGGATGAAGTCAGATGGTTGAATGAGAGGGTTTGAAAATAAGAGGTATTTGTCTGTCATCAAACAAGAAAATCAGTTTAGTGGCAGGAATCTCAGTTCATACTTGATGAAGAAAACTAGTAAGTGCACAGTTTCTCTGGGAATGTGTATTAAACAAGTAAATGGGGCAAATTCTGATTTCACATTGTCACAGTGAATGGTTTACCTGAGAAATCCTTCAACTTCACTCAGTAATCACATGAACATCAACAAGACATCTATGAAGAGAACACTGCACATCTGAAAAGCATAATATGCTCTTTTAAGCATCACGTTTTTGTCTACACACATCTGATTAACTTAAAAAAAGAAGCAAATTCATATATAAAAATCTAAATCTCACATCGCAAGAAACAGTTGGCTGAATAACATCCAACAGGAGCTTCTCCAAAACTGACATCTTCTAGATGTTTCAGTGACATACGTCTGCTATCAGGACACAGAAAGACTGCAAAAAGAGGAAATCATGTACTTTAGTACGGTCTGAATATATGAACACACAGTGGCCGAATGGTTTCTGAAGTCTCATCATGTCTAAATCACTCTTGTATTTTATGGTACACCCACAGCCCTGTGAAGAATGGAAGATTGACCGAGTATTGAAGAGAGAGGAATATGTTACTCAAGAGAAGAGAGATTTTCAATGTACCATTCAAACCTCCTTAACAGTCGTCTGAAATCTGCTCTTGCCACTTTTGGTTTAATGGTGAGATTTGACAGTGCAGATTCTCTGCAAATTATAATCGAACATTGTAATGCTACGATATTAAATAAAGAACACAAAGATCAAGACCGAAATGAATAATACAACACACTATCCAGTATCCAGTAAGCTTCCAAAATTGTTTATCCGCTGACCACAGGGATACACAAGCACAAAACAATACCAACGCAGTTCTTACTGTGCTCCTGAAACCACGTGGATCTTCACATGAAGTGTTTTTGCAGTTTTTTTTCCATGTTCCTTTTTTTGACTTAATCACGTTTTCACTAAGAAATCAACATATTGCTTCATATTTTCACACAAGAGCTTGTCTCTTTCTTTCTATTCTTCTTAAGTTTCCAATGTAAACTGCTTTAGTTTTGGTCTTATTATACGTGGAAACAATCTGAAGACTTTGTTGACGGTCTTACAGATTCCCTCAGAGATACCCGTCATCAGGAAGGGTTTCAAGCTGTCCGCTCTTCTTAGGATGCTGAACACTTGTGTGTCAGAGACTAACTTTTCCTTTTACACTAAGGACTCGTGTCCTAATTGTCATCTAGTTATCCCATGATATATGAGCAAGGTAGGTTAAAGCCAGTGAGCTGTCTACACACATATTTCAATAGGTGTTGTGACCAGGATGCGGCCATTGTTGCCGTTGTTGTCTCGGGAGACACGTTCGTAGCCCCCAGTGGAGGAAGCAGGGCTGTTCGAGGATGTAGAGGAGTAGTGCGCCGTCACTGGCTCCATGATGACGCCTCCTTTGGTGACCCCATACACAGGCGACAAGCTCTGCTGCTTCAAACGGTCCACCAACTCATCTTCTTCAGAGGAAGAAGAGCTAAGCTCAGCCTGGCGGCCATTCATCGCTGTGCCGCTGTTGCTGTTACCGCCCGAGACATGGGAGGTGTTGCCGTTCTCCGTGTCAAGCATCCAGTTGTGGGTGAAGTAGCTGAAGACCTCTTCGACAGAGCATCGGCGGTCCTGCTCGATGGCCAGCAGGCAGCGAAACATGCGGAGCGCCTCGTCAGTGAAACGACGCCACTGTGAAGGCACCGTGCTGGCTCGCCTCCGCCGATGCTGCCAGCGCACAAACTCCTCGTAGAAAGCATCAGATGGGAGTGCTTTTTCCCAAGGGAAGTTCCCAGTGAGCATGCAGAACAGAAGTACACCAAAGGCCCACACATCAGTGCTGTAGTCTACACACAGGCCCTCTTGCCGACTGGGGTCGCACAGTTCTGGAGCCGTGTACGGGATGGTCCCGCTCACCCGCTTCACTGGAGAGCCAGCGCACCGTGTCATGCCAAAGTCTGACAGTTTCACCTTCCGGCACTCCTTATCAAAGATGAGGACGTTCTCCGGCTTTATGTCACGATGCACCAGCTTCTTGCAGTGCAGGTAGTCCAGTGCAATCGCCACCTGGTGCACACACCGCTTGGCAATGTTCTCCGGCAGTCCAACCTACGCATAGGAAAGAACAGAATTAGACGCTACGCCCGAAATACCATGCGGTTACATAAGAGATGCTATCATAATTCTCACGGACCGCCAAATCTGAAGCATAATGAGCCCTCACAGCTGAAAACCTGATCGCCATAAAACTAAGGCTTTCTGTAATGCAGCAACAGGTTTGCAGGGAACATGAATTGTGATGCACATCATCAACTGAATACGCTGCTCCTTTTTCCACAGAATCACATGAACTGAATTTAATCAAACACTGAAGCAACTGTCTAGGCTCATTGGAAATATGTTTCTCTACCTACATTTCTGCAAGGTTGAAAAAAAAACCCCATACATATATGTATGAAATGCTGCACTTTACAATCGATATGAACACTAGAGGCAGACAACTTTTATTGCTTTTCACACAAGTTATGATTTACAGGGCCAGAGTTTCGATTAGGAAAGCCTGATTTTTGCACAATATTATGTCATGACTTCGAAATATTTTAACATGCTGCTGGTTTTGAAAAGTAATACTTTTGAATGTTACTTTGACATATACTGGTTTGCCTGTTAATTCACGTGAAGCACAAATTTTGTGAAACTATGGACTGACAAAACAGCTCAAACCCAAGCAGAAAGAAGTTAAAATAGCGCGGCTGCATCAGCAAGGGCTTTTTTAAATCACTTTCACTTTTGTCAAGACTATGGGGTATGTTTAGGGTTGGGTTTTGTGTAGGAGTTATGTTATTTTCCAAAATGATTAGAGCATTAACTTTTAAGCATCACTCCCTGGACATTTGAATTCTGACCTGCCACAATCCCTGCTTGAAGTAATGTAATAAAAACATGGCCACAATCGTTAAAACGCCATTCACTGGATATTTCACTTTCATATGTGCAAAATAGCACAATATGAATATATCTATTAAGTAACGATTCGAGTTCTCGTTGTCTCACCTGAGGAGGAATGATGTCAAAGAGATCGCCTGCCAGGGCATACTCTTGAGCGAAGATGTAATATTCGTCCGTTTCGAAGGCAATGCCGAACATGTTGATGATGAAAGGACAAGGTGACAGGTAGAGAGAGATGCTGTACTCGCGTAGGAAGCTCCTCAGCTTAGTGGTTTTCTTCCGCAAGAATTTCAAGGCCATTTTCGTGCCTGGAGGAAAAATTTGAGAGGTACAGATTAACATTTCTTGGCTTTTAATGCATTCCTGATTATTCTGTCCGTGACACAGAGATAATGGCCTGCTTTCAAGATCTGAACGTGCTCTTTTAAATGTCACGCCAAGACAATGTCAGGTCATGTATTAATGTAGGAAATCAATTCACAAGGGAACTTTTCAAGAAAATCTAAAGCAAGTTCCAATAACATGAATCTATTTTCTGTTTCTTTCTTTCTTTCTTTCTTTCTTTTTTTTTGCTCATTGAAAGTATGCAAATGCTTCTAGCTACACAAGTCTGATTAATTGAATTGTTCAACTCATCATATTAGGTCATCAGTATGATGTCATCATGTCATATTATGCAGCATTCCATTCTGAATATACTTGGAAATTTTAGTTTTAGTTTTCAATAGGACTAGGTGTTACAGTCCCTAACAGTTCAGCACACAAGTAGCCTTGACTACACTGAAGTTGTCAACTTAGGCCAACAAGAAAAAGCCAAAACCAGATCTTCACACCAGTGAGACACATCATCAGTGGTGTACCACTGGTGTGATTTAACACCATTTTAACTCAGACTTTCAACTTGGGAAATTATGCCGAATTCTACAACCCTTATTTCGCCAAGTTGCAGGTGTATGAGATCAGTTAATCATTAACATTCACGTTTAAGAAAATGAAATGCACCAATGACTCCAAGTTCCTACATTACATGATTGTTACGTCTTGAGACATAGTGTGTGTGTGTGTGTCTTGCTTTGCTGGTCCCCTCTTTCTCTCTCTTTCACAGCATTGGATCCTACCAAAGTGATCTCCAGATCTGATTGGTGCAAATGGGACCAAGGAGCAGCAATAAAAGGATCTGCTGTGCCTGAGGAGGGAGCTCTGCTCATCTTGTGATTTCCTGTTGTTCCATTGTACATGTGCTGTTGTGTGTTTGCTACAGGGTGTTGATGCTCTTAGCTTGCCTGGTGATCTGCCTATTCTGTGCAGTGTGGATTTTGAGGTGATAAGGTGTTGTCAATCTCATTTTCCATTTTGTATATTTTGTAAAGTTTTGTAAATACTCTTTTCTACACTTGGAAGCTGTAGGGGGTGAGTGCCATTTTCTTTTGCAAATATTGTTTTCTCCTGTTTTTCATTAGATGGGGAGTTAGGGTAGCATATTGAATTTTTATTTAGTTTTTGTTTTGTTAGGAAATTTAGTATTTGCTGTTATAAGCTTACTTGGTGTTTGTTTGTTGTTTTGACCTTTGCTCACCCCTGAAGTTGTGCTTTTACTCTGTGGTTCTGTAAATAAATGTACAAAGGATCTTTGATTGCGGATTTCGGTTTATGTTGCGGCCTTACCCTAGACAGGGTCGTAACAATGATAATATAACCTGTTCGGCAAACACTTGCATAAACAGGTGTTTAAAGCCTGGCTCACATTACAGGATTTTTAAAACCCTAACCGATTATGAAATCTGTCTGGAGCACACACATTAGGAGAATCTTGGCAGATTATCTTCCCTCAAATCTTAAACATGCACACACTACAAAATTTGAACATCGCGGCGCAGTACACACTACAAGATATCATTAAGATTATCATACCAGAAGGAGCGAATCACGTGATCTCACGCAGCAGTTCGTCACTGATATTTGTTTACATATGTTAGCTAGCATGCTAGCAGCTTTCTGCACTCACCCAGTGCATTCAAAACTGAGGCGGTTTTTACTCCAGTGCTTCTCTTCTCCTTACGGTTGTGATGCGTTTTCGACACATTATACAGACTGTCCTGTTACTACAAAATGTCAAGAAACAGTTTCCTCTATCTGTCTCTACTATCCAATGGAGCCGTACATAAGCTGTTTTGCACATTGGCTGTGAAAGTACTGACGTAATCATATAGCCATCATCATCCCGATTTAAATCCTAAATATCAAACATGTTTGATTAATAATCGGGGCTTCCCCGATATGTGTGTCGAGCAGATTGGGAGGTGGAAGATTCGATAGGTGAACAACTCACATTACCAGATAATCCACGTCGAACATCGGGACAGATCGAGGTGCTCGACAAGATGTTTGCTTCGATTCTCAGGAGGGGGAAATCGGGGCTAAATCGGGCAAAAAATCCTGTAGTGTGAGCCAGGCTTAAAACACTTTAAATGAACCAATGGCACTGGCATCTAGTTTCTTTACACAAGCATCAGGCAATAGCACATCGTAATGGTCACAAGTCAAACATAGGAGCATCCCACATTTTGATGAAATGCAGTATTAAAGGGGTCACATGATGCTGCTCAAAAGAACTTGATTTGGTGTATTTGGTGTAATGCAATGTGTTTATGCAGGTTTTGTTCCTCCTCTATGTCCCGCCTTCTGCAACGCGTTGATTTTTACAAGGCTTATCCGTCTTAAAAGTGAGGTGTGCTCTGATTGGCCAGCCATCTCAGTGTGTTGTAATTGGCCAAATACTTCAAGCGTGTGACAGGAAATGTTACACCCCTTAACATATTGTGATGTCCTGTCCGACCTGAGCGACGAGACATAAACATAAAACCCATAATAAATATGATATAAACTTGATTTCTAGTCGTGTCCTCTCTTGGAAACACAGTGTCTATACGACATAGTGGCGGCGGCAACAACAATACTACAATGAGAATAAAAAATACACTTCTTTCTTTGCATGATTATTTGGGTGGTGTTATGCAAATCTTCCCACACAGTGACATAGAGATGGGGGGATGGGGGGATGGGGGGGGGGGGGGGTGTTAGAACGAACCATTTCACAGGAGTGTGGACAAGTCTTAACTTTGATAAAGATTATTTCTTTGGATTTGATACTTCAATCTTTGCAACTTTACAGATCTTCTTCATGCACCAAGAGCTTGTAACACTCCAAAGAGAAAGGAAAATTTTTAATTGCATCATATGACGCCTTAAAAGAGAGGGGTCATTCTCATTTATAGAGAAAAGAGAGTGGTATACAAGCCTGTGCAGGAGATACTGTGCTCAACATTTTCTGAAAGAGACAAACTGTACGTTTTAAATTCAAATATATGCTAAAAGTTTATTTTGTCAACTTTTGTGAGTACACTGACATGGGTTTCAGCATTTGATTACAGTCTGAGTATTCCCACAAACATTATGAAATCGTCAAGATCAGAGGACGCTTAAAGCAAGCTACAAATGGAAACTGGCAAACACAAATTCAATCTACGCCTCTAGTGATATCCTAGCTGGTAAACACATTCTTCCTCTGAGGGCCATCTCATAATACACATGCAATAACTGTCAGGTATTGGAGCAGATATGGTGAAATATAAATGTTACGACAGCACACGAGTTCTGCAGAGGCCAGCAGGATTGAGGATTCCTGGGACTGCCCCCACTACAGCATCCATCTTCTTAGCATGACCGGTACTTCTGTGAATAATAAATGAGGTGTAGATGGATGGGGATTTTGGCTGCTGACAGATGGTGTGTTTTGCATCTCTTTGAAATCTGGAGGATGCACAAGGAAAGCACAAGCCTGGAACACATCACTACACTTCTAAACAAAAATGTAAACATGATGTCTCGATCATAATGTGTACATCTTGAAAGAGGCTGAAAAGGTACACTAGCTTGGAGCAAGTGGTTGTTTTTTAGGTATTCCTTCATGATTGTCTAATGATTAATGGTCGCCATCATTCAGTATATTGTGGTTTGGTTGGAGGTTCCCAGAATGAGTTGCTGGTGTTTCAAAAGGTTTCTTGATTAGCTTTGGTCATTCATCAATCACTGTTTGACTAGCTTCACCAGATACTTTTCGTGAGAGAACAGCAGATGGACATACTGTAATAGTAATGCTATTAAGTTTGATTCCACCCATGCAGGTCTTTGTGTTGTGCTTTTTATTCTTGAACTGCAGCATTTTTGTTTAAGTTCATTAAAACTGAACGCCAGACCATCTATTCAGCAGACTGGGGCTCATTAAACCTTTTTCTCGCTACTAAAACAAACAAAACTACAAAGTCAGATGGATTCGTGTCGACTCTGAAAGCTCTAGTGCGAAAGCACACGTTAATAGCCGCGAGTTGCGCGGTAATCATTTGATCTACGGGATCTTGAAAATATGACAGATGACTGATAAATAATGCATTATTTCACAGGACGGAGAGAAATGTGTGCCTGTGTGTGTGTTTGTGAGTGTAGGTGGATTTCATTTTCCTTTTGTGTACAAACAGTCTTTGTCAGTTCGAATGGGAAGTTTCCCACAAATGAGATATCTTTCATATCCCAATTGTTTGTCCTAGACATCAATTCATATTTACATGAAATTCATGAAATACTTAATCATGGTCAAGATATATAATTTCTAATTAACATACAGCTCTGTCAAATAGATCAGGGTATGTGCCACATTGAATTTCACATGGATGAAAACAAGGTTTTTAAATTAGCACACACTGTATAAATGGCGCATGCCATTTTCCAAACTTTTTAATGGAGTTTTTTTGTCTTCTGGTTTAGAGTGGTTTAGAAATATGTTTCATCAGCTGAGCAACTGGCATGTTGTTAAACACCCAATGTCAAATAAGCTGTACTTCTTCCCCTCACAGCCTTGTTTTCATTCCTGTCAAATTGTGTTCGGTGCTTCCTGACCAAGACCTGTAAGCCAAGCCATCCTGTCCATCTCCTTCAACCTACCTCTGATCTTGTGGATGACCAGGTCCACCTTCCCATAGGTGCCCTTGCCAAGCTCCCTTATGACCTCATAGTACTTATTGAAGTCCAGCTTCTCCAGCTTCTCAGCAGTGATGAGCTGCAGCTCTTCCAGGATGTCAACAGAGGAACGGGACATGTGGGGCGAGGAGCTCATTATTCCAGAGA